>NC_056430.1:9595588-9637615 GCF_018296145.1 Oncorhynchus tshawytscha | reverse complement strand
AGACCTAATGTCATTCATTACTCTCACTCATTACCCTCAATGGGCTAGTCTGTGAGGAGAACACACAAATGTATACTATAGACACCCCCCACCACACACACACACACACACAGTATATCTCCCCCAATGTGGTCTGCCCTCTTCATGATCCACTGACCCACACCAGGTGAGGAGGTTCCTGAGCTGGATCTGTTGAGTCCTGGGGCTGTGCCGGTTAAGTGTCTGATACCCAGAGATGATAGTTCCTCTTCCAGTCTGAGTCGACTCCCCAGAGAAGACAGTTCCTCTTCCAGTCTGAGTCGACTCCCCAGAGAAGACAGTTCCTCTTCCATTGTGATCAGGATTTCAGAGGAGGAGAGACAGAAGTACGAGGAGGAAATACGCAAACTCTACAAACAGCTGGATGACAAGGTCAGGGTTCAGACACACAATGAAACTTGCTAGTGAAGTTTGTGTTTGACATAAACAGTGTCTGTTTGTCTCTGATGGAGATGCATGATGAACAATTTTACCCATAAGGCTCTGTACAACATACCTATTTGTTGTTGTGTGTGTGTGTGTGTGTGTGTGTGTGTGTGTGTGTGTGTGTGTGTGTGTGTGTGTGTGTGTGTGTGTGTGTGTGTGTGTGTGTGTGTGTGTGTGTGTGTGTGTGTGTGTGTGTGTGTGTGTGTGTGTACACAGGACGATGAGATCAACCAGCAGAGTCAGCTGGTAGAGAAGCTGAAGGAACAGATGCTGGACCAGGAAGAGGTAGCAGACAGTATCTATTTCCTCATCTATCTTCCTCTATCTCTCCACAGTATCTCCCTCTATCTCTCCACAGTATCTTCCTCTATCTCTCCACAGTATCTTCCTCTATCTCTCCACAGTATCTTCCTCTATCTCTCCACAGTATCTTCCTCTATCTCTCCACAGTATCTTCCTCTATCTCTCCACAGTATCTCCCTCTATCTCTCCACAGTATCTTCCTCTATCTCTCCACAGTATCTTCCTCTATCTCTCCACAGTATCTTCCTCTATCTCTCCACAGTATCTTCCTCTATCTCTCCACAGTATCTTCCTCTATCTCTCCACAGTATCTTCCTCTATCTCTCCACAGTATCTTCCTCTATCTCTCCACAGTATCTTCCTCTATCTCTCCACAGTATCTTCCTCTATCTTCCTAGATCCCTCCAGAGGAAGAGGTACATTGCCTCTTTTACCCTATCTATATTACTCTATCTCTATATCTCCCTCTCTCTATATATATTTCTCTCACTCTCTCTATCTTCCTTCCTTCCTCTCTCTCTCTATCTCCCTCTGTATATATACAGTACATATATATATACAGTATATATATATATATATATATATATATATATATATATATATATATATATATATATATATATATATATATATATATATATATCTTTCTTTCAGGAGGTTAGGAAGTGCAGCTCAGTTTCTACCTCATCTTGTGGGCAGTGTGCACATAGCCTGTCTTCTCTTGAGAGCCAGGTCTGCCTATGGCGACCTTTCTCAATAGCAAGGCTATGCTCACTGAGTCTGTACATAGTCAAAGCTTTCCTTAAGTTTGGTCAGTCACAGTGGTCAGGTATTCTGCCACTGTGTACTCTCTGTTTAGGGCCAAATAGCATTATAGTCTGCTCAGTTATTTTATATTTCTTTCCAATGTGTCAAGTAATTATCTTTTTGTTTTCTCATGATTTAGTTGGGTCTAATTGTGCTGCTGTCCTGGGGCTCTGTGGGGTGTTTTTGTGCTTGTGAACAGAGCCCCAGGACCAGCTTGCTTAGGGGACTCTTCTCCAGGTTCATCTCTCTGTAGGCGATGACTTTGTTATGGAAGGTTTGGGAATCGCTTCCTTTTAGTTGGTTGTAGAATTTAACTTATCTTTTCTGGATTTTGATAATTAGTGGGTATCGGCCTAATTCTGCTCTGCATGCATTATTTGGTGTTCTATGTTGTATACGGAGGATATTTTTGCATAATTCTGCTTGCAGTCTCTCAATGTGTTGTTTGTCCCATTTGGTGATTTGTTGGTTGGTGAGCGGACCCCATACCTCACAACCATAAAGGGCAATGGCTTCTATAACTGATTCAAGTATTTTTAGCCAGATCCTAATTGGTATGTTGAATTTTATGTTCCTTTTGATGGCATGGAATGCCCTTCTTGCCTTGTCTCTGAGATCATTCACAGGTTTGTGGAAGTTACCTGTGGCGCTGATGTTTAGGCCAAGTTATGTATAGTTTTTTGTGTGCTCTAGGGCAACGGTGTCTAGATGGAATTTGTATTCGTGGTCCTGGCAACTGGACCTTTTTTGGTCTGGCAGAATAGGTGCAGAAGATCTAGTTGCTGCTGTAGGCCCTCCTTGGTTGGTGACAGACCATCCAAGGTCTGTCTCTATCTCCCTCCCTCCCTCCCTCCCTCTCTCACTCTCTCTCTCTCTCTCCCTATATCGGTCTCTCTCTACTTCTCTCTCTCTCCCTCTGTATCTTTCTTTACATCTCTCTCTCTCCCTCTCTAACTTTCTCGCTCTCCCTCTATATTTATTTCTCTTTCTATCTCCCTCTAACTATTTCTCTCTATCTCCCTCTCTCCCTCTCTCTCCCTCCCCCCCACTCAATTCAATTCAATTCAATTCAAGGGCTTTATTGGCATGGGAAACATGTGTTAACATTGCCAAAGCAAGTGAGGTAGATAATATATAAAGTGAATATATAAAGTGAAAAACAATAAAAATTGACAGTAAACACTACACACACAGAAGTTTCAAAACAATAAAGACATTACAAATGTCATATTATATATATACAGTGTATTAACAATGTACAAATGGTTAAAGGACACAAGATAAAATAAATAAGCATAAATATGGGTTGTATTTACAATGGTGTTTGTTCTTCACTGGTTGCCCTTTTCTCATGGCAACAGGTCACAAATCTTGCTGCTGTGATGGCACACTGTGGAATTTCACCCAGTAGATATGGGAGTTTTTCAAAATTGGATTTGTTTTCGAATTCTTTGTGGATCTGTGTAATCTGAGGGAAATATGTCTCTCTAATATGGTCATACATTGGGCAGGAGGTTAGGAAGTGCAGCTCAGTTTCCACCTCATTTTGTGGGCAGTGAGCACATAGCCTGTCTTCTCTTGAAAGCCATGTCTGCCTACGGCGGCCTTTCTCAATAGCAAGGCTATGCTCACTGAGTCTGTACATAGTCAAAGCTTTCCTTAATTTTGGGTCAGTCACAGTGGTCAGGTATTCTGCCGCTGTGTACTCTCTGTGTAGGGCCAAATAGCATTCTAGTTTGCTCTGTTTTTTTTAAATTCTTTCCAATGTGTCAAGTAATTATCTTTTTGTTTTCTCATGATTTGGTTGGGTCTAATTGTGTTTGTCCCTCTCCCTTTCTCTCTCCCTCCCTCCCTCTCTCTATCTATCTCCCTCTCTCTATCTATCTTTTTCCCTCTCTCTATCTCCCTCTCCCCCTCTCTCCCTCCCTCTCTCTATCTTCCTCCCTCTATCTCTCTCTCCCCTCCCTCCCTCTCTCCCTCCCCCTCTCTATCCCTCCCTCCCTCCCTCCCTCCCTCCCTCCCTCTATCTCCCTCTCTCCCTCCCTCCCTCTCTCTATCTCCCTCTCCCCCTCTCTCTCAATCTCCCCTCCCTCCCTCCCTCTCCTCCCTCCCTCCCTCTCCCTCTCTCCCTCTCTCCCTCCCTCTCTCGCTCTCTCTATCTCCCTCTCCCTCTCCCTCTCTCCATCTCCCCCTCCCTCCCTCCCTCCCTCCCTCCCTCCCTCCCTCCCTCCCTCCCTCCCTCCCTCCCTCCCTCCCTCCCTCCCTCCCTCCCTCTATCTCCCTCCCTCTCCCTCCCTCCCTCTCTCTATCTCCCTCTCCCTCTCCCTCTCCCCCTCTCTCAATCTCCCTCCCTCCCTCCCTCCCTCCCTCCCTCCCTCCCTCCCTCCCTCCCTCCCTCCCTCCATCTCTCTATCTCCCTCTCCCTCTCCCCTCTCTCAATCTCCCTCCCTCCCTCCCTCCCTCCCTCCCTCCCTCCCTCCCTCCCTCCCTCCCTCCCTCTCTCTATCTCCCTCTCTCCCTCTCTCTATCTCCCTCTCTCCCTCTCTCCCTCTCTCTCCCTCTCTCCCTCTCTCCCTCTCCCTCTCCCTCTCTCCCTCTCCCTCTCTCTCTATCTCCCTCCCTCCCTCCCTCCCTCCCTCCCTCCCTCCCTCCCTCCCTCCCTCCCTCCCTCCCTCCCTCCCTCCCTCCCTCCCTCCCTCCCTCCCTCCCTCCCTCCCTCCCTCCCTCCCTCTCTCCCCCTCTCTCCTCTCCCTCTCTCCCTCTCTCCCATCTCCCTCCCTCCCTCCCTCCCTCCCTCCCTCCCTCCCTCCCTCCCTCCCTCCCTCCCTCCCTCCCTCCCTCTCTATCTCCCTCCCTCCCTCTCTCTATCTCCCTCTCCCCCTCTCTCTCTATCTCCCTCCCTCCCTCTCTCCCTCTCTCTATCTCCCTCTCTCCTCTCTCTATCTCCCTCTCTCCCTCTCTCTATCTCCCTCTCTCCCTATCTCCCTCTCTCCCCCTATCTCCCTCCCTCCCTCCCTCCCTCCCTCCCTCCCTCCCTCCCTCCCTCCCTCCCTCCCTCCCTCCCTCCCTCCCTCCCTCCCTCCCTCTCTCTCTCTCTCTCTCTCTCTATCTCTCCCTATCTCCCTCTCCCTCTCTCTATCTCCCTCTCTCCTTCTCTCTATCTCCCTCTCCCTCTCTCCCTCTCTCTATCTCCCTCTCCCTCGCTCCCTCTCTCTATCTCCCTCTCCCTCTCTCCCTCTCTCCATCTCCCTCTCTCCCCTCTCTCTATCTCCCTCTCTCCCTCTCTCCCTCTCTCTATCTCCCTTTCTCCCTCTCTCCCTCTCTCTAAATTGTCCGTTTTATGACAGTTGTAAATACCTGCAGGATCTCTCTACCTTCCCCTCTCTCCCTCTCTCCCTCTCTCTAAATTGTCAGTTTTATGACAGTTGTAAATACCTGCAGGATCTCTCCTCCCTCCCTCCCTCCCTCCCTCCCTCCCTCCCTCCCTCCCTCCCTCCCTCCCTCCCTCCCTCCCTCCCTCCCTCCCTCCCTCCCTCCCTCTCTATCTCCCTCTCTATCTCCCTCTCTCCCTCTCTCCCTCTCTCTAAATTGTCCGTTTTATGACAGTTGTAAATACCTGCAGGATCTCTCTCTGTTCCACTCTGCAGAAATGGAAGTAAAAAATCCCTTTGTTACAACAGAGAGAGATTTTGTAGTACTGTGACATCAAAGATTGGATAATAAAACAATATTTCTGTAATCCAAACATTTGAAATGGTCTGTGGGTATTCAAAGAACAATCCTGTGGAATTCATTACGATTTGGTGATGCCATTAAAGACCGTAGAACAACATAACTGTAACTCTGAAAGTGTACATTTCCCAATTATCAGATTTACTTCTAAATGTTGTGGAATTTCTAGGATTAAATATGAAACTATTTGTGAGAAGATGAAATGTGATATTAGCCTTGTAAGTGAGTAAATAAAAATCATATGAAAGTTCTTCCCAGTCAGTGACCACGCCCACGTGAGCACAGATATTATTATTATTATTACGTACATAAAACCCCTCGTGAAGAATTGACATATCAGACCAAGCAGGCGGACGGTGTTGAACCGGAATTCATGAAGGATTAGATTCTACCAAACCAGAAAAAACATGGAGCGTGGCTGCACGTTGAAATGGTAGGAATTTAAATCTCTAGAGACCAGTACAATGCTGGGTTTCTACGGGCGTGTAAATTGGTTCTAGCTCTACATTAGACCAGCGTGACCAACAGCGTTAGATCTGAAAGGTACGAAATGGTTAGAAACTCTGAAACTCTCTCTCTCTCTCGAAGAAGAAGAAGACTAAACAGGAACATTCAGCTGTTTAAGTACTCTAGTCTAGTAAACTCTACAGAGAACCACCGGGTGGTACTCTGAAAGATCCATTCTAACGAACACTTCCTCTGGAAGAACCGGTTTAACAGACACCCCCGAGACAGAGAAGGTACAGCTACAAAGGACAAAGTGTTTTCAACAGAGAGACAGCAAAGACATACACACCTAAATGTGGACATTGCAATTATTTCGAATGAGCAGCCATTCATGTGCTAAGTATTCGCATTTCCATGAGCATATTTATCAGCTGTACGACAGTGGAATTCCTTTGTCTCTCTTTTGAGTCCGCCATTTTGTGTAAAAAGCCGTCATATTGGTTTAGTCCACTAGGGACTTTTCATTGCATATTAATCAATGTGTAGACTATCCTGTTTGTGTGTTTATGTAATTCTGTGTGATTATTTAGTTAGTAAATAAATAATTAAGCCAATTTGTATATCGCTGATTCATAATTTATGCGGGGGTTCATGCAGATATCCAATAATTTTTTGCGACATTCAGAATGAGACTGATAAGGTAAATAAGAATTAATGAATTGACTGTGACTGATGCGTATCTTTAGAGTTTAGTCGGAGATAGTAACTCGTTAAATAACTTTTCCCGTGGTGCCCCAGATTACTACCTAATTAATTGCTATATGATTAATTTAATTGCGTAATAATTGAACGTGGTATGTCATTATTTTATAAAATAACAAACACATTAATGATATTCACGACACGACACTCTCCCAGGTTGTAATGAATTCTCAGGGAGAAAAAGGTGTAGATTCAAACGCAGAGCGTTTAGATGGCAGATGTTTATTAAACCTTCGCAGAAGGCAGGAATCGTGGTCACAGGCAATGGTCAAACACAGGTAGGCAGTCAACAACAAACAATACCTCAAAACCATACAAACAGAAAGATCTGAACTAAATAGGGAGCTGATGAGACCAGGTGAAATCGATGAACAAAAATGAAAGACAGGACTATGATCGAGAACACAAAGAAAAAGAACACAAGAAAAGCAGAACAGAACCGTACACAGCTCCTTGCCTCGTCCCCTGGGGACAGTGAGAAGGTGTCAAGGGGAGTTGGGTTTTGTCTGACAGGGCTTTCTGTTTCTCTGTTTCTCTCCCAGCTCCTTGCCTCGTCCCCTGGGGACAGTGAGAAGGTGTCTGGGGGTGCTGGGTTTTGTCTGACAGGGCTTTCTGTTTCTCTGTTTCTCTCCCAGCTCCTTGCCTCGTCCCCTGGGGACAGTGAGAAGGTGTCAAGGGGGTTGGGTTTTGTCTGACAGGGCTTTCTGTTTCTCTGTTTCTCTCCCAGCTCCTTTCCTCGTCCCCTGGGGACAGTGAGAAGGTGTCTGGGGGAGTTGGGTTTTGTCTGACAGGGCTTTCTGTTTCTCTGTTTCTCTCCCAGCTCCTTGACTCGTCCCCTGGGGACAGTGAGAAGGTGTCAAGGGGAGTTGGGTTTTGTCTGACAGGGCTTTCTGTTTCTCTGTTTCTCTCACAGCTCCTTGCCTCGTCCCCTGGGGACAGTGAGAAGGTGTCTGGGGGAGTTGGGTTTTGTCTGACAGGGCTTTCTGTTTCTCTGTTTCTCTCCCAGCTCCTTGCCTCATCCCGTGGTGACAGTGAGAAGGTGTCAAGGGGAGTTGGGTTTTGTCTGACAGGGCTTTCTGTTTCTCTGTTTCTCTCCCAGCTCCTTGCCTCGTCCCCTGGGGACAGTGAGAAGGTGTCAAGGGAGTTGGGTTTTGTCTGACAGGGCTTTCTGTTTCTCTGTTTCTCTCCCAGCTCCTTGCCTCGTCCCCTGGGGACAGTGAGAAGGTGTCAAGGGAGTTGGGTTTTGTCTGACAGGGCTTTCTGTTTCTCTGTTTCTCTCCCAGCTCCTTGCCTCGTCCCCTGGGGACAGTGAGAAGGTATCAAGGGAGTTGGGTTTTGTCTGACAGGGCTTTCTGTTTCTCTGTTTCTCTCCCAGCTCCTTACCTTGTCCCCTGGGGACAGTGAGAAGGTGTCTGGGGGAGTTGGGTTTTGTCTGACAGGGCTTTCTGTTTCTCTGTTTCTCTCACAGCTCCTTGCCTCGTCCCCTGGGGACAGTGAGAAGGTGTCTGGGGGAGTTGGGTTTTGTCTGACAGGGCTTTCTGTTTCTCTGTTTCTCTCCCAGCTCCTTGCCTCATCCCGTGGTGACAGTGAGAAGGTGTCTGGGGACCTTGGCAGGCTGCAGATGGAGAGTGAGGTTGCCAAGGCGGAGGTCAGGGAGGTTCTGCAGGCCTTGGAGGAGCTGGCTGTTAACTACGATCAGAAGAGCCAGGAGGTGGAGGACAAGAGCCTGCAGAACAAACTTCTGGCTGAGGAATTGGCCAAGAAAATGGTAGGCTATACCTCTATACCTTTATTCCCTGTGAAAATAATTAAAATGAAAATCCATCCATCCATCTGTTCATCCATCCATCCGTTCATCTATCCATTCATCCATCCATCCATCCATCCATCCATCCATCCATCCATCCATCCATCCATCCATGCATCCATCCATCCATCCATCCATCTATTGGTCATTCATCCATCTATTGGTAGCTGACTGTGCTCCCCTCTGTGCTCCCTCTCTGCTCCCTCTGTGCTCCCTCTCTGCTCCCTCCGTGCTCCCTCTGTGCTCCCTCTGTGCTCCCTCCCTCCCCTCCTTTACTCCTTTGGTGGGTGTGTATGTGGGGGTTTGGGAGAAATGAAAAATACTAATAATTTCTTCTTCTTCTCCTTCCTCTTCTTCTTCTTTTCCCCCAGGCCCACCTGATGCGTATCGAGGCGGACTTGTGTCGTCTACAGGAAGTGAGTGTTCATCAGAGGAAACGCATTGCTGAGGTTCTCAACGGCCTGATGAGGGACCTTTCTGAGTTCAGCGCTATCGTGGGCAACAAGGACATCAAACTGGTCCGTACCATACTTTACTTTAGCTGTAAACATATGGCTTCTGACTTCAATTAACTGTTACTACTTGACCGTTGATTCTTGAAACTTAATACTTTACTTTTACTTTAACAACAAGAACATCAAGCTGGTACGTCTGCTGTCACCAAGGTTACGGCATGTACGCCCATATTCAAAAAGAGTAGGACTGCTGATCTAGGAGAGCTGTATTCTGGGAAACCCTCTCCTAGAAGACTAGAGGTGGAGACTAGTTCCTCTGTCCATGTGTCTATTTCATTATGATCTGAAAGTCTAAACAGATGTCCTGAGACTCTTAAGTCAACATATGACTTCGTCTTTTTCGAGTTAGAAAAACATTACTTTGAAGATTTGTTTTCTAAGGCCGTCAGCGAAAGAACATCAAACCAGATGTCAGAGAGAGAGAGAGAGGCAGAGAGAGGCAGAGAGAGAGGCAGAGAGAGAGAGAGGCAGAGAGAGGCAGAGAGAGGCAGAGAGAGAGGCAGAGAGAGAGAGAGAGAGAGAGAGAGAGAGAGAGAGCAGAGTTCTCTGTCAACAACAACACTGTTATCATATTTAGATTGTTATTGATGTGCTTGCACTATCCGTCGCGCCTCGTTTCGGCGATGTCGTCTGCTAAATTACTGTCAACATAATAGACGTGTTTTTATAAATGTTTGACCTATCCCTCCTCCTTTTATCTCCCTCTCTCTGCCTCTCTCTGCCTCTCTCTCCCTCTCTCTCCCTCTCTCTCCCTCTCTCTGCCTCTCTCTGCCTCTCTCTGCCTCTCCCTCTCTCTGCCTCTCTCTCCCTCTCTCTCCCTCTCTCTGCCTCTCTCTGCCTCTCTCCCTCTCTCTGCCTCTCTCTGCCTCTCTCTGCCTCTCTCTCTGCCTCTCTCTGCCTCTCTCTGCCTCTCTCTCTCTTTCTCTCTCTCTCTCTGCCTCTCTGCCTCTCTCTGCCTCTCTCTCTCCCTCTCTCTGCCTCTCTCTGCCTCTCTCTCTCTCTCTGCCTCTCTCCCTCTCTCTGCCTCTCTCTCCCTCTCTCTGCCCATCTCTGCCTCTCTCTGCCTCTCTGTGCCTCTCACTTCCTCTCTCTCCCTCTCTCTCTCCCTCTCTCTGCCTCTCTCTCCCTCTCTCTGCCTCTCTCTCCCTCTCTCTGCCTCTCTCTCCCTCTCTCTGCCTCTCTCTCTGCCTCTCTCTCCCTCTCTCTGCCTCTCTCTCCCTCTCTCTGCCTCTCTCTGCCTCTCTCTGCCTCTCTCTGCCTCTCTCTCTGCCTCTCTCTCCCTCTCTCTGCCTCTCTCTCTGCCTCTCTCTGCCTGTCCCTGCCTCTCTCTCCCTCTCTCTGCCTCTCTCTCAATCCAATTTCAATTCAATGTCAATTTAAGGGGCTTTATTGGCATGGGAATCATATGTTAACATTGCCAAAGCAAGTGAAGTAGATAATATACAAAAGTTAAATCAACTATTCAAATTGACAGTAAACAATACACTCACAAAAGTTCCAAAAGAATAAAGACATTTCCAATGTTATATTATTTCTATGTTTTAACGATTTGCAAATAGTTAAAGTGCAAAGGGGAAAATAAATAAGCATAAATATGGGTTGTATTTACAATAGTGTTTGTTCTTCACTGGTTGCCCTTTTCTTGTGGCAACAGGTCACAAATCTTGCTGCTGTGATTGTGCACTGTGGTATTTCACCCAATAGATATGGGAGTTTATCAAAATTGGGTTTGTTTTTGAATTCTTTGTGGGTCTGTGTAATCTGAGAGAAATATGTCTCTCTAATATGGTCATACATTGGGCAGGAGGTTAGGAAGTGCAGCTCAGTTTCCACCTCATTTTGTTGGCAGTGAGCACATAGCCTGTCTTTTCTTGAGAGCCAGGTCTGCCTACGGCGACCTTTCTCAATAGCAAGGCTATGCTCACTGAGTCTGTACATAGTCAAAGCTTTCCTTAATGTTTGGTTCAGTCACAGTGGTCAGGTATAACAGTGCCCCAGGACCAGCTTGCTTAGGGGACTCTTCTCCAAGTTCATCTCTCTGTAGGTGATGGCTTGTTATGGAAGGTTTGGGAATCGCTTCCTTTTAGGTGGTTGTAGAATTTAATGTATCTTTTCTGGATTTTGATCAGTAGTGTGTATCAGCCTAATTCTGCTCTGCATGCATTATTTGGTGTTTTACGTTGTACACTGGGGATATTTGTGCAGAATTCTGCATGCAGAGTCTCAATTTGGTGTTTGTCCCATTTTGTGAATTCTTGGTTGGTGAGCAGACCCCAGACCTCACAATCATTAAGGGCAATGTATTCTATAACTGATTCAAGTATTTTTAGCCAGATCCTAATTGGTATGTTGAATTTGATGTTCCTTTTGATGGCGTAGAAGACCGTTCACAGCTTTGTGGAAGTTACTTGTGGAGTTTAGGCTAAGGTATGTTTAGTGTTTTGTTTAGGCTAAGGTATGGTTAGTGTTTTGTTTAGGCTAAGGTATGTTTAGTGTTTTGTTTAGGCTAAGGTATGGTTAGTGTTTTGTTTAGGCTAAGGTATGTTTAGTGTTTTGTTTAGGCTAAGGTATGGTTAGTGTTTTGTTTAGGCTAAGGTATGTTTAGTGTTTTGTTTAGGCTAAGGTATGTTTAGTGTTTTGTTTAGGCTAAGGTATGGTTAGTGTTTTGTTTAGGCTAAGGTATGTTTAGTGTTTTGTTTAGGCTAAGGTATGTTTAGTGTTTTGTTTAGGCTAAGGTATGGTTAGTGTTTTGTTTAGGCTAAGGTATGTTTCGTGTTTTGTTTAGGCTAAGGTATGTTTAGTGTTTTGTTTAGGCTAAGGTATGTTTAGTGTTTTGTTTAGGCTAAGGTATGGTTACTGTTTTGTTTAGGCTAAGGTATGTTTAGTGTTTTGTTTAGGCTAAGGTATGGTTAGTGTTTTGTTTAGGCTAAGGTATGTTTAGTGTTTTGTTTAGGCTAAGGTATGGTTAGTGTTTTGTTTAGGCTAAGGTATGGTTAGTGTTTTGTTTAGGCTAAGGTATGTTTCGTGTTTTGTTTAGGCTAAGGTATGGTTAGTGTTTTGTGTGCTCTAGGGCAACGGTGTCTAGATGGAATTTGTATTTGTGGTCCTGGCAACTGGACCTTTTTGTGTGTTTATTGCCAGTTTTAACCACACACTTGTTGTTTGTGTACATGGACTTTATAATGTTGTATGTTTTCCCCTCCACACCACTTTCCATCTATTTGTATAGCAGACCCTCATGCCACATTGAGTCAAAAGAAGACTTTTCCTTTGTTTAGGTTTGTGATGTTGACATTTGCTCAGTACATTGTTTTCACTGAGGAGATGTACGGGTCTGCTGTAAATAATAATGCAGAGGATTTTCCCAAGGTTGCTGTTGACGCATATCCCACAGATGTTATTGGGGTCAAATTTGTCTCCACTTTTGTGGAATTGGTGTGATCAGTCCTTCGTTCCAAATATTGGGGAAGGTGCCAGAGCTAAGGAAAATTGTTTAAGAATAGCCAATTGGAATTTGTGGTCTGTATATTTTATAATTTCATTGAGGATACCATCAATACCTCAGGCCTTTTTTGGTTGGAGGGTGATGACAGAGGTGAGTGCTACAGTGCTACAGGCTACTTATTGTGTTCCGGAACAATGGTGGCCATCTTAAAGCATGTGGGGACAGCAGACTGGGATATGGAACGATTGGTCTGGTCTGTGCATGCTCTGAGGACGTGGCTAGGGATGCCGTCTGGGCCAGCAGCCCTGCGAGGGTTAACACGTTTAAATGTTTTACTCACATCGGCCACGGAGAAGGAGGGGGGTGAGCGATGGTGACACTGTATTATCCTCAAAGCGGAGATGCTCTCTCTCTCTCTCGTTCTCTCGTTCTCTCATTCTCTCTCTCTCTCTCTCTTCCTCTCTCTCTCTCTGTCTCTCTCTGTATCTCTCTATATATATATATATCTCTCTCTCTCTCTCTCTCTCTCTCTCTCTCTCTCTCTCTCTCTCTCTCTCTCTCTCTGTCTCACTATCTCTCTCTCTCTCTGTCTCTGTCTCTCTCTCTCTGTCTCTCTCTCTCTCTCCCTCTCTCCCTCTCTCTCTCTCTGTCTCTCTCTCTCTCTCTGTCTCTCTCTCTGTCTCTGTCTCTCAAATTGTCTCTCAAAAGGTCATTATTGGCATGGAGAGTGTAGCCATATATGATTGCCAATGCAAACATACAGGAACATATTGAATCAATGAAAATTGTAATCTCCTCCCCTCCTAGCCGATGGAGATAACGGGGGCGATCGAGGAGGAGTTTACAGTAGCTCGTCTCTACATCAGTAAGATCAAGTCAGAGGTCAAGTCCATGGTGAAACGCTGTCGTCAGCTAGAGAACCTTCAGATGGAGTTTCATAGGAAGATGGAGGAGACTGGAAGAGAGCTGTCCTCTTGCCAACTACTCATCTCACAGGTGACCCAATATGATTACCAATAGTACATTTTACTATGCACAGGGGGCAGGGCAGAGAGAGAGAGAGAGAGAGAGAGAGAGAGAGAGAGAGAGAGAGAGAGAGAGAGAGAGAGAGAGAGAGAGAGAGAGAGAGAGAGAGAGAGAGAGAGAGAGAGAGAGAGAGAGAGAGAGAGAGAGAGGTCCCATCATTGGTACTAACATTGTGTGTGTGTGTGTGCAGCATGAGGTGAAGATCCGCTCCCTGACAGAGTACATTCAGAACGTAGAGCAGAAGAAGAGCCAGCTGGAGGAGAACGTTGACTCTCTGAGTGAAGAACTGGACAAACTGCAGGCTCAAGGTATAACAGTACAATACACTATAACACTCCACAGAAACTCTGGACCTCAAAAGCCAGTTCTCTCTCATTGTTCCCCTCTAATCGGGGACTGATTTAGACCTGGGACACCAGGTGGGTGATTCCCCTCTAATCGGGGACTGATTTAGACCTGGGACACCAGGTGGGTGATTCCCCTCTAATCGGGGACTGATTTAGACCTGGGACACCAGGTGGGTGATTCCCCTCTAATCGGGGACTGATTTAGACGTGGGACGCCAGGTGGGTGATTCCCCTCTAATCGGGGACTGATTTAGACCTGGGACACCAGGTGGGTGATTCCCCTCTAATCGGGGACTGATTTAGACCTGGGACACCAGGTGGGTGATTCCCCTCTAATCGGGGACTGATTTAGACGTGGGACGCCAGGTGGGTGATTCCCCTCTAATCGGGGACTGATTTAGACCTGGGACACCAGGTGGGTGAAATTAATTATCAGGTAGAACAGAAAACGAGCAGGCTCCGTACCTCGTTTTAATACCCCTGCTCTATAACTACACAGGATAACTATGACCCCCTGAGTGAAGAACAGACCAAACTCCAGGCACAAGGTAGAACTCCTGCTCCTACCAACACACTACACAGAGCCTTACAGTAAAACACAATATATTACAACCTAAAAATACACTATACATTCTGACAACAGGATAACTATGACTCTCAGAGTGAAGAGCTGGCTAACCTGTGCCCCTGTGCTCCTGTGCCCCTATGCCCCTGTGCTCCTGTGCACCAGTGCCCCTGTGCCCCTATGCTCCTGTGCACCAGTGCTCCTGTGCCCCTGTGCTCCAGTGCTCCTATGCCCCTGTGCCCCTGTGCCCCCTAGGGGCATGACATATCAGGTTGAAATGACCAGCTTTATAGGTGTACACTAAAATGCAATGTGTGTGTGTGTGTGTGTTTCAGAGAACATGTCAGCAGGGACAAAGGGAGAGAATCAGACAGACGTTGAGGAGTCTGCTGATGTCAAGGTAACCTGGTTACAGACTGTGGGACGGGGAGGATCCCATTTATCACAGAGACTTATTGGTAATGTGAGTGTGTGTTTTAGCCTGTCTTTCTCCCTGTTTCAGATGGAGGCTCACCGTGAGACCCACCACAAGCAGCTGGGACGTCTCCGAGACGACATCAACGAGAAACAGAAGATCATTGACGACCTCACTGAGTCAGTACCTCTCTCCCACTCGCTCATCTCCCTTTCACTGAGTCAGTACCTCTCTCTTTCACTGAGTCAGTACCTCTCTCTCCCACTCGCTCATCTCCCTTTCACTGAGTCTGTACCTCTCTCTTTCACTGAGTCAGTACCTCTCTCTCATCTCCCTTTCACTGAGTCAGTACCTCTCTCTTTCACTGAGTCAGTACCTCTCGCTCATCTCCCTTTTACTGAGTCAGTACCTCTCTCCCACTTGCTTATCTCCCTTTCACTGAGTCAATACCTCTCTCCCACTCACTCATCTCCCTTTCACTGAGTCAGTACCTCTCTCTTTCACTGAGTCAGTACCTCTCTCTCCCACAAGCTCATCTCCCTTTCACTGAGTCAGTACCTCTCTCTTTCACTGAGTCAGTACCTCTCTCTCCCACAAGCTCATCTCCCTTTCACAGAGTCTGTACCTCTCTCTTTCACTGAGTCAGTACCTCTCTCTCCCACTCGCTCATCTCCCTTTCACTGAGTCAGTACCTCTCTCTTTCACTGAGTCAGTACCTCTCGCTCATCTCCCTTTTACTGAGTCAGTACCTCTCTCCCACTTGCTTATCTCCCTTTCACTGAGTCAATACCTCTCTCCCACTCGCTCATCTCCCTTTCACTGAGTCAGTACCTCTCTCCCACTCGCTCATCTCCCTTTCACTGAGTCAGTACCTCTCTCCAACTCGCTCCTCTCCCTTTCACTGACTCAGTACCTCTCTCGTCTCCCTTTCACTGAGTCAGTACCTCTCTCCCACTCTCATCTCCCTTTCACTGAGTCAGTACCTCTCTCCCCCTCTCTCCTCTCCCTTTCACTGAGTCAGTACCTCTCTCCCCCTCTCTCATCTCTCATCTCCCTTTCACCTAGTCAGTACCTTCTTCTCATTCTCTCTCCTCTCTCTATCTTCTTCTCACCCTTCATCTCCCTCTTGTTGTAATTCTATGCTATATTTCAGTGTCACCTGGCACCAGCATCTGTAACATCTTTGTGTAATATTTGCACCCAGAACCAAATCTCTGCTGTCAGATTAGTCTCTGCTGTCTGATTAATCTCTGCTGTCTGAGTAATCTCTGCTGTCTGAGTAATCTCTGCTGTCTGAGTAATCTCTGCTGTTTGAGTAATCTCTGCTGTTTGAGTAATCTCTGCTGTCTGAGTAATCTCTGCTGTCTGAGTAATCTCTGCTGTTTGAGTAATCTCTGCTGTCTGAGTAATCTCTGCTGTTTGAGTAATCTCTGCTGTTTGAGTAATCTCTGCTGTCAGATTAGTCTCTGCTGTCTGAGTAATCTCTGCTGTCTGAGTAATCTCTGCTGTCTGAGTAATCTCTGCTGTCTGATTAATCTCTGCTGTCTGAGTAATCTCTGCTGTCTGAGTAATCTCTGCTGTTTGAGTAATCTCTGCTGTCTGATTAATCCCTGCTGTTTGAGTAATCTCTGTTGTCTGATTAATCTCTGCTGTCTGAGTAATCTCTGCTGTCACAAGAGAGTGTGACAACCTCACTGAGTCAGTACCTTCATGATATCTGCCATTTATCAGACGCTTTTATCCAAAGCAACATACAGTTAGTCATGCATGTATACATTTTTGTATGGGTGGCCCCAGCGGGAATCAAACCCACAATCATGCTCTACCAACTGAGCCAGACAGGACCATTGTCATCCACTACCCTGCTCTCCTTGTCATACTGTGTCATGCTGTGCATCCGTACTGCCGTGTGGGTCCCAATCTGTACTGCAGTGTGGGTCCCAATCCATACTGCAGTGTGGGTCCCAATCCGTACTGCAGTGTGGGTCCCAATCCGTACTGCAGTGTGGGTCCCAATCCGTACTGCAGTGTGGGTCCCAATCTGTACTGCAGTGTGGGTCCCAATCTGTACTGCAGTGTGGGTCCCAATCCGTACTGCAGTGTGGGTCCCAATCTGTACTGCAGTGTGGGTCCCAATCCGTACTGCAGTGTGGGTCCCAATCCGTACTGCAGCGTGGGTCCCAATCCGTACTGCAGTGTGGGTCCCAATCCATACTGCAGTGTGGGTCCCAATCTGTACTGCAGTGTGGGTCCCAATCTGTACTGCAGTGTGGGTCCCAATCAGTACTGCAGTGTGGGTCCCATTCAGTACTGCAGTGTGGGTCCCAATCCGTACTGCAGTGTGGGTCCCAATCTGTACTGCAGTGTGGGTCCCAATCAGTACTGCAGTGTGGGTCCCAATCAGTACTGCAGTGTGGGTCCCAATCCGTACTGCAGTGTGGGTCCCAATCCGTACTGCAGTGTGGGTCCCAATCAGTACTGCAGTGTGGGTCCCAATCAGTACTGCAGTGTGGGTTCCAATCCGTACTGCAGTGTGGGTCCCAATCAGTACTGCCGTGTGGGTCCCAATCAGTACTGCAGTGTGGGTTCCAATCCGTACTGCAGTGTGGGTCCCAATTCAAACTGCAGTGTGGGTCCCAATCAGTACTGCAGTGTGGGTCCCAATCAGTACTGCAGTGTGGGTCCCAATCAGTATTGCAGTGTGGGTCCCAATTCAAACTGCCGTGTGGGTCCCAATTCAAACTGCCGTGTGGGTCCCAATCCGTACTGCCGTGTGGGTCCCAATCCGTACTGCCGTGTGGGTCCCAATCAGTACTGCAGTGTGGGTCCCAATCAGTACTGCAGTGTGGGTCCCAATCTGTACTGCAGTGTGGGTCCCAATTCGTACTGCAGTGTGGGTACCAATGTTGTCTATTAACTCCAGACTGTCTCTATAGTTACCCTGTTGTCTATTAACGCCAGACTGTCTCTATAGTTACCCTGTTGTCTATTAACACCTGACTGTCTCTATAGTTACCCTGTTGTCTATTAACACCTGACTGTCTCTATAGTTACCCTGTTGTCTATTAACACCTGACTGTCTCTATAGTTACCCTGTTGTCTATTAACTCCAGACTGTCTCTATAGTTACCCTGTTGTCTATTAACGCCAGACTGTCTCTATAGTTACCCTGTTGTCTATTAACACCTGACTGTCTCTATAGTTACCCTGTTGTCTATTAACACCTGACTGTCTCTATAGTTACCCTGTTGTCTATTAACACCTGACTGTCTCTATAGTTACCCTGTTGTCTATTAACACCTGACTGTCTCTTTCCAGTCGTAACTGTCGTCTTCATCTGGAGTTGGAGCATCTGAGGAGCGACTTTGACCGTCTCATGAGACAGGAGCACCAGAAGAGTCTGCAACTGGAGGAGCTGACGTTAGTCACACACACACACTGTAGCAGGCTAAAAGGGTGGGGTTTCCACGTCACCAAGTTCAACGGGGGAATTTATTACAGAGATTTGCACACTGTGGGAAAGGGGGGTATATTCAGCAACCAGTTCACAGTCCACAATTCGTTCTCGTTGTCCTTTCCGTTCTCCAAGGGTAAAAAGGGTCAAACTGGTTCGGTACACAGTGGGGGTAATCCTAAAACTCGGGTCCTCAGTCAAACCGGTTCAGTACACAGTTGGGGAAATCAGACTGTCAAGGTCTCAACGGGTAATCACACAGATAATTCTCTCTCTTCTCACACTCTCCATACCACACCTTTCCCTCTCAGTCCTCTCCCTGTTTGTGCAGCCTACTTCCTCTTTCATCCCCAAGCTCTCCATGGCTTAATGAGCCACAGCCTCGCCTCGTTGGGGACGGAAGTCCATATAAGGCTCTGGGGTGGAGCCAGCGGGCTGCAAGATATCTCCCTTCAATCACCACTCCCTCACCTCTCCTCTCCATCTGCCATCTGCCACAATACACACACACACTCACACACACACACACACACACACACACACACACACACACACACACACACACACACACACACACACACATATACACACACACACACACACACACACACACACACACACACACACACACACACACACAACACACACACACACACACACACACACACACACACACACATACATACACACACACATATACACACACAGACACACACACACACACACACACACACACAAACACACACACACACACACAGTATATCTCCCTTCAATCACTACTCCCCTCACCTCTCCCTGCCATCTGCCACAACACACACACACACACACACACACACACTCGCACACACACTGTCTCATGAGTCAGGAGCACCACAACAGCCGGAGGAACTGAGTCCCAAACCGCTTCCTAGTCTCTACCCTTCCCCCTTAATTCTAAAGGGATTTTTAATTGACACGTGCAAGCCGGGCAATTTACTTGAACTTTGAGGACAGTGGCGTTGACCCCAAAGTGTTGCGGCACACATCACTTAGCGTGGTGCAGACGATTAGCTGGGAGCAATGGCTCCTTCATTGTGAAAACGCCTCTCAAGTCAAACCCTCTTAAACTTTAGATGTTTGCAGAGCATCCACCATGTTATTAATCTACCATGTTATTAATATACCATGTTATTAATCTACCATGTTATTAATATACCATGTTATTAATCCACCATGTGTCACGCCCTGGTCGAAGTATTTTGTGTTTATCTTTATTTATTTGGTCAGGCCAGGGTGTGGCATGGGTTTTGTATGTGGTGTGTATATATGGGGGATTGTAGCTAGTGGGGTGTTCTAGATAAGTCTATGGCTGTCTGAAGTGGTTCTCAATCAGAGGCAGGTGTTTATCGTTGTCTCTGATTGGGAACCATATTTAGGCAGCCATATTCTTTGAGTTTGTCGTGGGTGATTGTCCTTAGTGTCCTTGTTCCTGTCTATGTGTTAGGTTACACAAGTATAGGCTGTTTCGGTTTTCGTTACGTTTATTGTTTTTGTAGTGTTTGTTATTGATTCGTGTTTTACGTTCGTTATTAAACATGGATCGCAATCTACACGCTGCATTTTGGTCCGACTCTCCTTCACACCTAGAAAACCGTAACAGAATCACCCACAACAAACTCAAAGAATATGGCTGCCTAAATATGGTTCCCAATCAGAGACAACGATAAACACCTGCCTCTGATTGAGAACCACTTCAGACAGCCATAGACTTATCTAGAACACCCCACTAGCTACAATCCCCCATATATACACACCACATACAAAAACCCATGCCACACCCTGGCCTGACCAAATAAATAAAGATAAACACAAAATACTTCGACCAGGGCGTGACACCATGTTATTAATATACCATGTTATTAATCTACCATGTTATTAATATACCATGTTATTAATCCACCATGTTATTATTCTACCATGTTATTAATATACCATGTTATTAATCTACCATGTTATTAATATACCATGTTATTAATCTGCCATGTTATTATTCTACCATGTTATTAATCCACCATGTTATTAATATACCATGGTATTAATCTACCATGTTATTAATCTACCATGTTATTATTCTACCATGTTATTAATCCACCATGTTATTAATCTACCATGTTATTAATCTACCATGTTATTAATCTACCATGTTATTAATCCACCATGTTATTAATCTACCCTGTTACTAATCTACCATGTTATTAATATACCATGTTATTATAATAATTCTACCATGTTATTAATATACCATGTTATTATTATAATTCTACCATATTATTATGGTTATTATTATAATTCTACCATATTATTATGGTTATTATTATTATTATTCCACCATGTTATTAATCTACCATGTTATTATTCCACCATGTTATTAATCCACCATGTTATTAATCCACCATGTTATTATTGTTATTATTATTATTATTATTCCACCATATTATTATTGTTATTATTATTATTATTATTCCACCATATTATTATTGTTATTTCACCATGTTATTAGTATTATTATTATTCCACCATATCATTTTTTATTATTATTCCATATTATTATTTTTATTCCACCATATTATTGTTATTCCACCATATTATTGTTATTCCACCATATTATTGTTATCATTCCACCATATTATTGTTATTCCACCATATTATTGTTATTCCACCATATTATTGTTATTCCACCATATTATTGTTATTCCACCATATTATTGTTATTCCACCATATTATTGTTATTCCACCATATTATTGTTATTCCACCATGTTATTAATTCCACCATATTATTATTGTTATTCCACCATATTATTGTTATTCCACCATATTATTATTGTTATTCCATTATTATTGTTATTCCACCATATTATTGTTATTCCACCATATTATTGTTATTCCACCATATTTTTTTATTGTTATTCCACCATATTATTGTTATTCCACCATATTATTGTTATTCCACCATATTATTGTTATTCCACCATATTATTGTTATTCCACCATATTATTGTTATTCCACCATATTATTGTTATTCCACCATATTATTGTTATTCCACCATATTATTGTTATTCCACCATATTATTGTTATTCCACCATATTATTGTTATTCCACCATATTATTGTCATTCCACCATATTATTGTTATTCCAACATATTATTGTTATTCCACCATATTCCAGGGGAAGGGGAAGGCGGAGGAGGAGGAAGGGGGAGGGAGGAGGAAGGAGGAGGGAGGAGGAAGGAGGAGGGAAGAGGAAGGGTGGGGAGGAGGAGGAAGGTACTACTAGGGAGTGAATTGAGACCAGCTGTCTGTTTATTTACCACTCTGACTGACCACCAAGAACACAACATATGACTGACTGAACATGCTTTGGGTTGCACACACACACACACACACACACACACACACACACACACACACACACACACACACACACACACACACACACACACACACACACACACACACGCGCACGCGCACACGCACACACATACACACACACACACACTGAACTTTCTCTGGGCTAAACAAACTATAAAAATAAATGTGTAGTAACAGCCTAATAAATATGCCTACATTACATCTAAGCACAGCATGAATGCATTTATTCATGTCAAGTGGTACTGAATCTGTTTGTATATATTTATGTTTTTGCTCTTTGTTAACTCTGTATCCCCAGATTTCTTTATGAACGCCACGAGCAGTCTAAGCAGGACCTTAAAGGGCTGGAGGAGACTGTCGTAAGTATATCTGTCTCCCTCTTTCAATATCTCTCTCTCTCTCTCTCTCCCCCTCCCTCCCCCTCTCTCTCCCTCTTCCCCCTTTCTTGCTCTCTCTCTCTCCCTCTCTCTCTCTCTTCCTTCCTACCTCCCTCACTCCCTCTCTCTGTCGCTATCTCTCTCCTCTGTCTCTTTCTCAATTCAATTCAATTCAATTCAAGGGGCTTTATTGGCATGGGAAACATGTCCAAAGCAAGTCTTTCTCTCTCTCTGTCTCTTCCACCATCTCTTTCTGACATTCAGTTGAATCAACTGTAGGATAATTTGACCACGACCCATTAATGTACCTCTCCCTCACTTTCTCTCACTTTCTCCCTCATTTTCTCTCTCTCTCTCTTTGTGCCCTGCCCTCCCTCCCTCCCTCCCTCCCTCCCTCCCTCCCTCCCTCCCTCCCTCCCTCCCTCCCTCCCTCCCTCCCTCCCTCCCTCCCTCCCTCCCTCCCTCCCTCCCTCCCTCCCTCCCTCCCCCTCCCTCCCTCCCTCCCTCCCTCCCTCCCTCCCTCCCTCCCTCCCTCCCTGACTTTCTCTTTCTCTCTGTTTAAAGGCTCGTGAACTCCAGACTCTCCACAACCTGCGGAAGCTTTTTGTTCAAGACCTCACGATTCGAGTCAAAAGAGTGAGTGAATAAAGGAGAAGAAGGAAGAGAAGAAGTGAAGGAGGGAGGGAGAGGGTGATGGGGGGAGGGAGAGGATGATGGGGGAGGGAGAGGGTGATGGGGGAGGGAGAGGGTGATGGGGGAGGGAGAGGGTGATGGGGGGAGGGAGGGAGAGGGTGATGGGGGAGGGAGAGGGTGATGGGGGAGGGAGAGGATGATGGGGGAGGGAGGGGGAGGGATGATGGGGGAGGGAGAGGGTGATGGGGGAGGGAGAGGATTATGGGGGAGGGAGGGGTGATGGGGGAGGGAGGGGTGATGGGGGAGGGAGAGGATGATGGGGGGAGGGAGGGAGAGGGATGATGGGGGAGGGAGAGGGTGATGGGGGAGGGAGAGGGGGATGGGGGGGGAGGGAGAGGATGATGGGGGAGGGAGAGGGTGATGGGGAGGGAGAGGGTGATGGGGGGGGGGAGGGAGAGGATGATGGGGGGGAGGGAGAGGGTGATGGGGGGAGGGAGAGGGTGATGGGGGAGGGAGGGAGGGATGATGGGGGAGGGGAGGGGAGAGGATGATGGGGGAGGGAGAGGGTGATGGGGGAGGGAGGGAGAAGATGATGGGGAGGGAAGGAGAGGATGATGGAGGGGGAGGGAGAGGGTGATGGGGGAGGGAGGGGAGGATGAAGGAGGGAGGGAGAGGATGATGGAGGAGGGAGGGAGGGAGGATGATGGAGGAGGGAGGGAGAGGGTGATGGGGGGGAGGGAGGGAGGGAGGGAGATGATGAAGGAGGGAGGGAGAGGATGATGGGGAGGGAGGGAGAGGATGATGGAGGAGGGAGGGAGAGGATGATGGAGGAGGGAGGGAGAGGATGATGGAGGAGGGAGGGAGAGGATGATGGAGGAGGGAGGGAGAGGGTGATGGAGGGAGGGAGAGGATGATGGAGGGAGGGAGAGGATGATGGGGAGGGAGGGAGAGGATGATGGGAGGGAGGGAGAGGGTGATGGGGGAGGGAGGAGAGAGGATGATGAAGGGGGAGGGAGAGGGTGATGGGGGAGGGAGAGGATGATGGGGGAGGGAGAGGGTGATGGGGGGGAGGGAGAGGATGATGGGGAGGGAGGGAGATGGGGGATGGGGGAGGGAGGGAGGGAGAGGATGATGGGGGAGGGAGAGGGTGATGGGGGAGGGAGGGAGAGGATGAAGGAGGGAGGGAGAGGATGATGGAGGAGGGAGGGAGGGAGATGGAGGATGAGAGGAGAGGGGAGGGAGGGAGAGGGTGATGGGGGAGGGAGGGAGAGGATGATGGAGGGAGGGAGAGGATGATGGAGGAGGGAGGGAGAGGATGATGGGGAGGGAGGGAGAGGATGATGGAGGAGGGAGAGGGTGATGGGGGAGGGAGAGGGGTGATGGGGGAGGGAGAGGATGATGGGGAGGGAGGGAGAGGGTGATGGGGGAGGGAGAGGGTGATGGGGGGGAGGGAGGGAGAGGATGATGGGGGAGGGAGGGAGAGGATGATGGGGGGGGAGGGAGAGGGTGATGGGGAGGGAGGGAGAGGATGATGGAGGAGGGAAGGAGAGGATGATGGAGGAGGGAGGGAGAGGGTGATGGGGGAGGGAGGGAGAGGATGAAGGAGGGAGGGAGAGGATGATGGAGGAGGGAGGGAGAGGATGATGGAGGAGGGAGGGAGAGGGTGATGGGGGGGGGGAGGGAGGGAGAGGATGAAGGAGGGAGGGAGAGGATGATGGAGGAGGGAGGGAGAGGATGATGGAGGAGGGAGGGAGAGGATGATGGAGGAGGGAGGGAGAGGATGATGGAGGAGGGAGGGAGAGGATGATGGAGGAGGGGGAGGGAGATGGAGGAGGGAGGAGAGGATGATGGAGGAGGGAGGGAGAGGATGATGGAGGGAGGGAGAGGATGATGGAGGAGGGAGGGAGAGGATGATGAAGGAGGGAGGGAGAGGGTGATGGGGGAGGGAGGGAGAGGATGATGAAGGAGGGAGGGAGAGGGTGATGGGGGAGGGGGAGAGGATGATGGAGGGAGGGAGAGGGTGATGGGGGAGGGAGGGAGAGGATGATGGAGGAGGGAGGGAGAGGGTGATGGGGGAGGGAGGGAGGGAGGGGAGAGGATGAAGGAGGGAGGGAGAGGGTGATGGGGGGGAGGGAGGGAGAGGATGAAGGAGGGAGGGAGAGGATGATGGAGGAGGGAGGGAGAGGATGATGGAGGAGGGAGGGAGAGGGTGATGGGGGAGGGAGGGAGAGGATGAAGGAGGGAGGGAGAGGATGATGGAGGAGGGAGGGAGAGGATGATGGAGGAGGGAGGGAGAGGATGATGGAGGAGGGAGGGAGAGGATGATGGAGGAGGGAGGGAGAGGATGATGGAGGAGGGAAGGAGAGGATGATGGAGGAGGGAGGGAGAGGGTGATGGGGGGAGGGAGGGAGGGAGGGATGATGGAGGAGGGAGGGAGAGGGTGATGGGGGAGGGAGGGAGAGGATGAAGGAGGGAGGGAGAGGATGATGGAGGATGGAGGGAGAGGATGATGGAGGAGGGAGAGGATGATGGAGGAGGGAGGGAGAGGATGATGGAGGAGGGAGGGAGAGGATGATGGAGGAGGGAGGGAGAGGATGATGGAGGAGGGAGGGAGAGGATGATGGAGGAGGGAGGAGGGATGATGGGAGGGAGGAGAGGATGATGGAGGAGGGAGGGAGAGGATGATGGAGGAGGGAGGGAGAGGATGATGAAGGAGGAGGGAGGGAGAGGATGATGGGGGAGGGAGGGAGAGGATGATGAAGGAGGGAGGGAGAGGGTGATGGGGGAGGGAGGGAGAGGATGATGAAGGAGGGAGGGAGAGGGTGATGGGGGAGGGAGGGAGTGAGAGGATGATGAAGGAGGGAGGGAGAGGGTGATGGGGGAGGGAGGGAGAGGATGATGAAGGAGGGAGGGAGAGGGTGATGGGGGAGGGAGAGGATGATGAAGGAGGGAGGGAGAGGGTGATGGGGGAGGAGAGGGATGATGGAGGAGGGAGGGAGAGGGTGATGGGGGAGGGAGGGAGAGGATGAAGGAGGGAGGGAGAGGGTGATGGGGGGAGGGAGGGAGAGGGGCCCATGAAGGAGGGAGGGAGAGGATGATGGAGGAGGGAGGGAGAGGATGATGGAGGAGGGAGGGAGAGGGTGATGGGGGAGGGAGGGAGAGGATGAAGGAGGGAGGGAGAGGATGATGGAGGAGGGAGGGAGAGGATGATGGAGGAGGGAGGGAGAGGATGATGGAGGAGGGAGGGAGATATTTACCTATGATGATGGAGGAGGGAGGGAGAGGATGATGGAGGAGGGAAGGAGAGGATGATGGAGGAGGGAGGGAGAGGGTGATGGGGGTTATGTTACCTAGGGAGGGAGAGGATGAAGGAGGGAGGGAGAGGATGATGGAGGAGGGAGGGAGAGGATGATGGAGGAGGGAGGGAGAGGGTGATGGGGGGGGAGGGAGAGGATGAAGGAGGGAGGGAGAGGATGATGGAGGAGGGAGGGAGAGGATGATGGAGGAGGGAGGGAGAGGATGATGGAGGAGGGAGGGAGAGGATGATGGAGGAGGGAGGGAGAGGATGATGGAGGAGGGAGGGAGAGGATGATGGAGGAGGGAGGGAGAGGATGATGGAGGGAGGGAGAGGATGATGGAGGAGGGAGGGAGAGGATGATGGAGGGAGGGAGACTACTGATGATGGAGGGAAGGAGAGGATGATGGAGGAGGGAGGGAGAGGGTATGATGAAGAGGGGGAGAGGATGATGGAGGAAGGGAGAGGGTACTACTACTGCAATACAATGTTATGTTACCTACTATGTACTATGATGATGGAGGGAGGGAGAGGATGATGAAGGAGGGAGGGAGAGGATGAAGGAGGGAGGGAGGGAGAGGATGGAGGAGGGAGGGAGAGGATGTTGAAGGAGGGAGGGAGAGGATGATGAAGGAGGGAGAGGATGATGAAGGAGGGAGAGGATGATGAAGGAGGGAGAGGAGGAATGAAGGAGCGAGGGAGAGGATGAAAGAGGGAGGGAGGAATGAAGGAGGGAGGGAGAGGAATGTTATGAAGGAGGGAGGGAGAGGATGAAGAAGGAGGGAGAGGATGATGGAGGGAGGGAGAGGATGATGAAGGAGGGAGGGAGAGGATGAAGGAGAGAGGGAGAGGATGATGGAGGAGGGAGGGAGAGGATGTTGAAGGAGGGAGGGAGAGGATGATGAAGGAGGGAGAGGATGATGAAGGAGGGAGAGGATGATGAAGGAGGGAGAGGAGGAATGAAGGAGCCTAGGGAGAGGATGAAAGAGGGAGGGAGGAATGAAGGAGGGAGGGAGAGGATGAAGGAGGGAGGGAGAGGATGAAGAAGGAGGGAGGGAGAGGATGATGAAGGAGGGAGGGAGAGGAGGAATGAAGGAGGGAGAGGATGATGGAGGGAGAGGATGAAGGAGGGAGGGAGATGATGATGAAGGAGTGAGAGGATGATGAAGGAGGGAGAGAGAGGATGATGAAGGAGGGAGGGAGATGATGAATGAAGGAGGGAGAGGATGAAGGAGGGAGGGTTGAGGAGAAATGAAGGAGGGAGGGAGGGAGAGGATGATGAAGGAGGAAGATAATCATGTCAACTATTCAGTAGTCCATAACATATACTGTGATCTTAACCACATCTCTCTCTCCCTTCACCTCATCCCTCCCCCATCCCCCAATCCACAGCATGCAGAGATGGAGCGAGATGATAGCGGGGGATCTAGCCACCAAAAGCAGAAGATTTCCTTCCTTGAGAACAACCTGGACCAGCTTACAAAGGTTCACAAACAGGTGGGCGGTTGAATGGTTTGTTGTGTTGTGTAGAGCAGACGAGCTCTGGGCCCATACTAACAAAAAGCCTCGGAGGAGGAGTGTTGATATAATAACACATCTGATCATAATGAATAATGGTCAGTGGTGGGGATGCTAAATCAGCACTCTTACTCTGAGATGCTAAAATGGCTTTTACTCCTCCCCATACCTTAGTGAAGCAAAGCCTTTTTCTATTCCATACACACCTGCAGTATGACTTACTGCTGAGGCACCAGAGCACAATGAGTAGGAGAAGGATCAAATGGACCAAACAAACGGTATTAGTTCTGGCTGTGCTGTTAGTCATTACTAGCCTCTGGCTACGAGCCAGCTACATCAATCACCCTGCACTGCAGATACAAGTCCCCTGGAAAACAAGGCAGCAGGCAATGTTACGTTACCTACTACTGGTACTACTACTGCAATACAATGTTATGTTACCTACTACTGGTGCTACTACTGCAATACAATGTTATGTTACCTACTACTGGTACTACTACTGCAATACAATGTTATGTTACCTACTACTGGTACTACTACTGCAATACAATGTTATGTTACCTACTACTGGTACTACTACTGCAATACAATGTTATGTTACCTACTGCTGGTACTACTACTGCAATACAATGTTATGTTACCTACTACTGGTACTACTACTGCAATACAATGTTATGTTACCTACTACTGGTACTACTACTGCAATACAATGTTATGTTACCTACTACTGGTACTACTACTGCAATACAATGTTATGTTACCTACTGCTGGTACTACTACTGCAATACAATGTTATGTTACCTACTGCTGGTACTACTACTACTGCAATACAATGTTATGTTACCTACTGCTGGTACTACTACTGCAATACAATGTTATGTTACCTACTACTGGTACTACTACTGCAATACAATGTTATGTTACCTACTGCTGGTACTACTACTGCAATACAATGTTATGTTACCTACTACTGGTACTACTACTGCAATACAATTATGTTACCTACTGCTGGTACTACTACTGCAATACAATGTTATGTTACCTACTACTGGTACTACTACTGCAATACAATGTTATGTTACCTACTGCTGGTACTACTACTGCAATACAATGTTATGTTACCTACTACTGGTACTACTACTGCAATACAATGTTATGTTACCTACTGCTGGTACTACTACTGCAATACAATGTTATGTTACCTACTGCTGGTACTACTACTGCAATACAATGTTATGTTACCTACTGCTGGTACTACTACTGCAATACAATGTTATGTTACCTACTACTGGTACTACTACTGCAATACAATGTTATGTTACCTACTACTGGTACTACTACTGCAATACAATGTTATGTTACCTACTGCTGGTACTACTACTGCAATACAATGTTATGTTACCTACTGCTGGTACTACTACTGCAATACAATGTTATGTTACCTACTGCTGGTACTACTACTGCAATACAATGTTATGTTACCTACTACTGGTACTACTACTGCAATACAATGTTATGTTACCTACTGCTGGTACTACTACTGCAATACAATGTTATGTTACCTACTGCTGGTACTACTACTGCAATACAATGTTACCTACTGCTGCTACTACTACTACTGCAATACAATGTTACGTTACACACACACACACACACACACATATCTGCAGGTACGCATGCAGAATCACACTTAGACTACGTCCCAATTCTCCACTCTTCTCCTGAAGTTTACAGTTGCACACTCCATGTCATTGATATTTATTTTTTTAAATAAGCAAGTGCCCACTTTGGGAGACGTGTGGAGAATCCAGACAAGGAGTTCACCAAGGTAATAGCAGACTGCAGACTAGCTCACATAGACGGACAGACAGACGGACGGACAGACGGACGGACTGCTGGCACTGCAGCAGTATCAACCTCAAACTCATTTTCAGTCTCTGCTGAAGTCCTCACGTAACCTGCTGATAGAGGCCGTACGCGTACACACACACACACACACACACACTTGGAACAGGGAATATGATGTCTATGATATATTGTTGTCTATCACACGCCATACCTAGGTTCAAATACAGTTTCAATTATTTCAATGTCTTTCCATATGTGTATGTTATTGTATGTATGTTATTGTATGTTATTGTATGTTATTGTATGTATGTTATTGTATGTTATTGTATGTATGTTATTGTATGTTATTGTATGTATGTTATTGTATGTTATTGTATGTTTATATTATTCCAATATGTTTTATTTGAAAATAGAAGTAGTTGAGTATTTGAATGTATTTGGAAATACACTTGAAAGGTATCGACATGCATTTGAAAATACTTAAATACACTGAGTATTAAATCAATTATTGTTTGTCTGAAGGCTCATTTTTTTTAACACTCTATATTGGTTGTTGATTCATCTGACATTGTGCCCTTCAGCAAGACACTTCACCTTTAACCCCTCCCTCTCTCTCTCTCTCTCTCTCTCTCTCTGTCTCTCTCTTTCTCTCTCTCTCTCTCTCTCTCTCTCTCTCTCTCTCTGTCTCTCTCTCTCTCTCTCTCTGTCTCTCTCTCTCAAATCAATTCAATTTGCATTATTGGCATGACGTAACAATGTACATATTGCCAAAGCTTATTTTGGATATTTACAATATAAAAATGAGAATCAAAATTGTCAACGGGACAACATTAACAACAATAACCAAGTGTCAAAATAACCAGACATTCAACAATAACAATAAGCATACAGTAGAGGACATGTGCAGGTTGATTGGTCTGTCAGAGAATGTCCCTCAATTTATGGCAGGCTGCCAACCCACAGCTCTCTGCGTCCTCCCTCAACAGGACGGGTAGCCTACTCTCATCAGAGAGGTCTTTGAAACCTTGGATAATTTTTATATTTTTGACATTTTGTCAGGAAATGCAACTCCGTCTCAGGTCTCTCTCTCTCTTCCTCTCCCACCCTCTCTCCTTCTCCCCTTCCCTCCCTCTCTCCCACCCTCTCTCCATCTCCCCCTTCCTCCCTCTCTCCCAACCTCTCTCCTTCTCCCCTTCCCTCCCTCTCTCCCACCCTCTCTCCATCTCCCCCTCCCTCTCTCCCACCCTCTCTCCATCCCACCCTCTCTACATCTCCCCCTCCCTCCCTCTCTCCCACCCTCTCTCCCACCCTCTCTCCATCTCCCTCTTTCCAGTTGGTACGTGACAACGCAGACCTGCGTTGTGAGCTTCCGAAGCTTGAGAAGCGTCTTCGGTCTACGGCTGAGAGAGTGCGGGCATTGGAGGGTGCACTGAAGGAGGCTAAGGAGGGGGCTATGAAGGACCGGAGACGCTATCAACAGGAAGTAGAGAGGATCAAAGATGCTATGAGGGTCAAGAACCCCCTACGCAGGCCGCACGCCGCTCAGATAGGTGAAAATACATATTCACTTCCTCTTTCCTTTCCCCACCTACACCCATACACACATCGAGAATGATGATAACGTCGATTTTGATACCACTGCTATGTCTCTATTTCCAGCCAAGCCGGTCCGTCCGGGCCAGTTCCCGCTCTGCTCTCCCACCAACCCCTGGGTCCGTATTACTGAACAGCAACACTCCATCCATTTTAGTAATGCCATGTTTCAGATGCCCAGTCTGACCCCCAGCCAGATAGCCAGTCATCATGCTGCATCCCCAGCAACAGCCCCTTACTTCAAACCCTCCCAGAGCAGGGACCAGTCCAACAATCACAACTCCACTGAGTCCAACATGCCCCAGACCAACAAGTCCAACATGCCCCAGACCAACAAGTCCAACATGCCCCAGAACAACAAGTGAGTACAAACATAGTTTTAAGTGAAAGGAAAACAGAGGGGAGAAAAGCTAGTGTTATTTTATTGCTTTATTTAACCAGGAAGGACCCTTGAGGTTAGAAACATCTTTCTGCCATCTGCTGAAAGTTGTTATTGATGGAGATACTGTCCATATGAATAGGTCACTGACGGACCTCTGTTTGTCTTGTAGGCTGCCAGATGAGCCAGTCAACAGCCCCACAGTGGACAACAGCCCCACAGAGGACAACAGCCCCACAGTGGACAACAGCCCCACAGTGGACAACAGCCCCACAGTGGACAACAGCCCCACAGTGGACAACAGCCCCATAGTGGACAACAGCCCCACAGAGGACAACAGCCCCACAGAGGACAACAGCCCCACAGTGGCCCCACAGAGGACAGCCCCACAGTGAACAACAGCCCCACAGAGGACAACAGCCCCACAGTGGACAACAGTCCCACAGTGGACAACAGCCCCACAGTGGACAACAGCCCCACAGAGGACAACAGCCCCACAGAGGACAACAGCCCCACAGTGGACAACAGCCCCACAGTGGACAACAGCCCCACAGAGGACAACAGCCCCATAGTGGACAACAGGCCTAGAGTGGACAACAGGCCCAGAGTGGACAACAGCCCCACAGTGGACAACAGCCCCACAGTGGACAACAGCCCCACAGTGGACAACAGCCCCACAGTGGACAACAGCCCCACAGAGGACAACAGCCCCATAGTGGACAACAGGCCTAGAGTGGACAACAGGCCTAGAGTGGACAACAGGCCCAGAGTGGACAACAGCCCCACAGTGGACAACAGCCCCACAGTGGATAACAGCCCCACAGTGGACAATACTATAGTGCAGAACACAACAGAGAAGGACACTATAGAGAAGGACACTACATTGAAGAACACTACAGAGAAGGACACTACATTGAAGAACACTAAAGAGAAGGACACTACATTGAAGAACACTAGAGAGAAGGACACTACATTGAAGAACACTACAGAGAAGGACACTACATTGAAGAACACTAGAGAGAAGGACACTACATTGAAGGACACTACAGAGAAGGACACTACAGAGAAGGACACTACATTGAAGAACACTAGAGAGAAGGACACTACATTGAAGAACACTACAGAGAGGGACACTACATTGAAGAACACTAGAGAGAAGGACACTACATTGAAGGACACTACAGAGAAGGACACTAGAGAGAAGAACACTACATTGAAGAACACTACAGAGAAGGACACTACATTGAAGAACACTAGAGAGAAGGACACTACATTGAAGAACACTACATTGAAGAACACTACAGAGAAGGACACTACAGAGAAGGACACTACATTGAAGAACACTACAGAGAAGGACACTACAGAGAAGGACACTACATTGAAGGACACTACAGAGAAGGACACTACATTGAAGAACACTACATTGAAGGACACTACATTGAAGAACACTACATTGAAGGACACTACATTGAAGAACACTACATTGAAGGACACTACATTGAAGAACACTACATTGAAGAACACTACATTGAAGAACACTACATTGAAGAACACTACATTGAAGGACACTACATTGAAGGACACTAGAGAGAAGGACACTACATTGAAGAACACTACATTGAAGGACACTACATTGAAGAACACTACATTGAAGAACACTACATTGAAGAACACTACATTGAAGAACACTACATTGAAGGACACTACATTGAAGGACACTAGAGAGAAGGACACTACATTGAAGAACACTACATTGAAGGACACTACATTGAAGGACACTACAGAGAAGAACGCTAGAGAGAAGGACACTACAGAGAAGGACACTACAGAGAAGGACACTACTGCCAACTCTACAGGGACGCTGTATGTGGACACCTTCAACGGTAAGATTAACAGAACCTTTTCCTATTTCTCTGTTCTCCACTTCCACTCACTCCTGCTCCATAGACTTAGATAGACTTACTTCAATTCCCTAAGTCTGTTCACTGTTCACTGGTGTGACTGCATCCTCACCCTGACACTAGGTCTGTCTATCCACAGGGAACGCCACAGATATCAATTACAACAGGTAAGACCTGCCCACTGTCACTGACCTGCTTTGCTCTTTGTGTTTAATCCCCCTGCAGCCGACACAACACTTCTACTCGCATAGTAATTCATTGTCATTGATTGGATTTATATAAAGCACTTTTGTAGTATGCTCGAAGCACTTAGCGCTTTAGTTAGCTGACTAGTCAAACACAGTAGCATTATCAAACCGCGTTGAATATATTCTATTGTGAACCTGAGGCCTGACACTGACACACACTCCTACACTTGTCCCTCGCTGCTTTCCGTCCCATCACTGTTATGCTGCTGTGTTTCTGGTTTCCCTCCTGCTGCTACGGCCTTTCTTCCTGACTGACGACTGTTATCCCTGCCTGGCGCTGTGGTATAGCTTGTCTCTGAGTGTCCACTCTGCTGCTGTGTCCAGGAGGGATGTGCAGCACTGCGACAACCAGAACCAGGACAGCGCAGCCAAGCTGCACCACGTCATCCAACCAGAACAGGCTACCAGCTAGTGACCCAGCTCCTCACGTGAGGGAGGAAGGGAATAATAGGGAGAATATTGAATGAGTATTTCATAACAGACATAATCTAAGATGGCAGATTCATTTACTTGTGTATTTCTATACACCTGCCCTCTCTCTCTCTCTCTCTCTCTCTCTCTCTCTCTCTCTTTCTCTCTCTCTCTCTCTCTCTCTCTCTCTCTCTCTCTCTCTCTCTCTCTCTCTCTCTCTCTCTCTCTCTCTCTCTCTCTCTCTCTCTCTCTCTGTGTCTCTCTCTCTCTCTCTCTCTCTCTCTCTCCCTCTCTCTCTCTCTCTCTCTCTCTCTCTCTCTCTCTGTCTCTCTCTGTCTCTCTCTCTCTCTCTCTCTCTCTCTCTCAATTCAATTTCAATTTCAATTTCAATTTAAGGGCTTTATTGGCTTGGAAAGAGAACTAGATAAACTCTAGATCTCTCTTTCTCTCTCCTTTTCTCTCTCTCTTTGTCGCTCTCTCTCCTTTTCTCTCTCTCTCTCTCCCTCTCTCTCTCTTTCTCTCTCCCTCTCTTTCGCTCACTCTCCCTCCCTTTTTTCTCTCTCCATCTCTCTCTCTTTGTCTCTATCTCTGGGAAACAGAGGGAGGGGGAGAAAAATATATTGATGTGAATATATAAATATATGAATATATTTATGCAGAGTTCCATATGGTGAGCGAGCCAATCACATACCTAATATCATAAGAATTATTGTTATTATGGCTTCATCTTGCCTTCTGATTGGCTAGGAGGAAATGTATCATATTAAATATGATTTCGGCATATTTAGCTGATTAGACTGGTGAAATTCATCCCACAGTTTTTCACAATAAAGATTCCATATCAGTCATATAATGTATGCCTGGTGCTGTTTATGGGATTCATTGCATTGTTTGTTTCTCTCTCTCTTTCTCTCTCTCTCTCTCTCTCTCTCTCTCTCTCTCTCGCTCGCTTTCTCTCTCTCTCTCTCTCGCTTTCTCTCTCTCGCTCTCTCTCTCTCTCTCTCTCTCTCTCTCTCTCTCTCTCTCTCTTTCTCTCTCTCTCTTTCTCTCTCTCTCTCTCTCTCTCTCTCTCTCTCTCGCTTTCTCTCTCTCTCTCGCTTTCTCTCTCTCAGGCGTCCGGTTCTGCCAAGACCGCCCTCATAAATCTGCATGCTGCTGATCAGTGACCTTCTGATCTCCATCTCCTCCCCCTTTCCCAGTAAGACGGTCTCTCTCCCTCTCCTCTCCCCTCTTTCCCAGTAAGACGGTCTCTCTCCCTCTCCTGGCCCCTTTCCCAGTAAGACCGTCTCTCTCCCTCTCCTCCCCCTTTCCCAGTAAGACGGTCTCTCTCCCTCTCCTCCCCCTTTCCCAGTAAGACCGTCTCTCTCCCTCTCCTCCCCCTTTCCCAGTAAGACCGTCTCTCCCCCTCTCCTGGCCCCTTTCCCAGTAAGACTGTCTCTCTCCCTCTCCTGCCCCCTCTTTCCCAGTAAAACGGCCTCTCTCCCTCTCCAGCCCCCTTTCCCAGTAAGACGGTCTCTCTCCCTCTTCCTCTCTCCGTAGAACTCTCTGTAGCCCTCCCCCTCCCCTCTCCCTCTCTCCTCCTTTCCCCCTCTCCCTCTCTCCCCCTCTCCCCCTCTCTCCCTCTCCCTCTCCCCTCTCTCCCTCTCTCCCTCTCTTGTAAATTAACCACTAGAATTGGCAGCTTCCTCTTCCTCTGAGCCCTGACCCTTTTGGATGAGCTGTGGTCAAGGCTATTGGAGCGAGAGAGGGTGTGGCGTTCTGTGTGGCCACTAGGGCGCACTCCTGCTGCTCCTCACCACATTCCTGGAGGCTTTAGTGAGGGTTGTTGTTAAATCTGTTGGAAAATAGACAATAACCTGACCTAACAACCACCTTGCAATTGAAGATTGCTAGAAGTAAACGCACACGGCATAGCCTTAATACAGTTCTAATAAACTACCCATACGTTGACATGTTTCACTCTATACAATTCATGTACAGTACCAGTCAAACGTCTTAGAACACCTACTCAGTCAAGGGTTTTTATTTATTTTTACTATTTTCTACATAGTAGAATAATAGTGAAGACTTCAAAACTATGACATAACAAATATTATTATTATTATTATTTTATTTTTTTAACCTTTTATTTAACTAGGCAAGTCAATTAAGAACAAATTGTTATTTACGGTGACGGCCTGGGACTTTTACTATATGGCCGGTGTTCTAGTGGTTGTGTAGTGGTCCTAGCTGCTATCTGAGCTGGTTAACATATCAGACAGCTGTTTCTTTCATCTCCTTAATAAGGGTTAGGATCAATTCCATTTCAATTCAAAGTTGAAAGTTCCTGTTACCTTCCCGAATTGACTGAAATGAAATGAAATGGACCTCAACCCCGATGCCCTCACTATAGAGACAACAGGTGACTTCTTCTCCTGCTTCCAGTATGTCCTGTCGTGTTGTCAGGCTCTGAGATATATATGTACATATTTGTAAATATGTCTCTGCTCAGGACTAGATTGAGTGGACAGAGTATTGTAGGTAAAGGGGGGCATATCACCAACCCTAGACGAACCTCAGACGAAGCGTAAATCATCATCATGCTCAGTAAATAGCTGATATACAGTCAGTAGATGAGTTAGGGTTTTATAGGTCATCCTCAAACTTCCTACAGCAGGCTCTGTGTTGTACTTGGATGTGTGTACATTACCCTGACTATAGAATAACAGCTGCTACAGTCAGACGCAAACAAGCATGTCTGTTGTATGCGGACGCTTCAACCCAGCACTTCAAGGCTAGCCTGGGTGCCAGGCTGTTTCGGGCTCTCTTGCCAACTCCTTATGGAATGGATGACAATGGAGTAGGTGGGAAGCACAAACTGGAACCAGGCTACTTCACGGCTGGCTTTCAGAGTAATGTATGCTTTAATGTGTGATAACTTTAATGCAGTTTTACATCAAATAGGTTATCTGATATGAGAGCAAACTACTAGTGTCTGAGAACTAGGAAAAGTCTTTTCTTTTCTGTGCTTTTCTTATGCATCTATCTGTACAGAGAGAGAAAGGGATATTTTGGAGCTGTAACATATTGTACCCACTGTATTAAGACATGGGCTCAAATACTACTTGAAATCTTCCGAATACTTTAGTTGGGCTTGATTGAGCTTGTCCTGGCAGAATGGAACCAATAGAAGAATTACAAATGATTGGGCTTGATTGAGCTTGTCCTGGCAGAATGGAACCAATAGAAGAATTACAAATGATTGGGCTTGATTGAGCTTGTCCTGGCAGAATGGAACCAATAGAAGAATTACAAATGATTGGGCTTGATTGAGCTTGTCCTGGCAGAATGGAACCAATAGAATAATTACAAATGATTGGGCTTGATTGAGCTTGTCCTGGCAGAATGGAACCAATAGAAGAATTACAAATGATTGGGCTTGATTGAGCTTGTCCTGGCAGAATGGAACCAATAGAATAATTACAAATGATTGGGCTTGATTGAGCTTGTCCTGGCAGAATGGAACCAATAGAATAATTACAAATGTTCAAACCCCCACCCATCTGGCAGTCCCAGGTAGACCAGAGAAAACACTAGTTTTGTGTGTTATTAGTCGTACATACAGGATATACATGGTATACATGGTATACACCATCCAATGAAATACGGACGTGCAGGTGCCTTCTCGACAACAACAATAATACAGAATACAAACATGTAGTAAATGGCTCAGTAGAATAAACATTTTAGCATCAGTATAATACAGGAAGGGACCATTTATAGTCCAATATTCACGTGTTTTGTGGAATGGGGGTGGGGGGGTGGGGGGTGTAGCATGACAAGTGTTTGGAATGTGCAGTATTTAGTCTGGTAGCAACAGTTGTGATGTGTGTGTGTAGCATGAAAGTGTGTGTGTGTGTGTGTGTGTTTGTGTAGCATGAAAGTGTGTGTGTGTGTGTGTGTGTGTGTGTGTGTAGCATGAAAATGTGTGTGTGTGTGTGTGTGTGTGTGTGTGTGTGTGTGTGTGTGTGTGTGTAGCATGAAAGTGTGTGTGTGTGTGTGTGAAGCATGAAAGTGTGTGTGTGTGTGTGTGTGTGTGTGTAGCATGAAAATGTGTGTGTGTGTGTGTGTGTGTGTGTAGCATGAAAGTGTGTGTGTGTGTGTGTGTGTGTGTGTGTGTGTGTAGCATGAAAGTGTGTGTGTGTGTGTGTGTAGCATGAGAATGTGTGTGTGTGTGTGTGAAAGTGTGTGTGTGTGTGTGTGTGTGTGTGTGTGTGTGTGTGTGTGTGTGTGTGTGTGTGTGTGTGTGTGTAGCATGAAAGTGTGTGTGTGTGTGTGTGTGTAGCATGAAAGTGTGCGTGTGTGTGAAAGTGTGTGTGTGTGTGTGTGTGCATGAAAGTGTGTGTGTGTGTGTGTGTGTGTGTGTGTGTGTGTGTGTGCGTGCGCGCGCTGAGAGTCAGTGCAGGTGGTCAGTCCAGTTCAAGTGTTCAGCAGTCTGATGGCTTGTAGATATAAACTGTCTCTGAGCCTGTTGGTATCAGACATCATGCTCTGATATACCGTCTGCCAGACGGTAAGGGAATGAACAGCTCATGGCAGGAAGTGACCTCACGTTGGGGTGTTTGGGGTCCTCGATGATGCTACGGGACTTCTTCAGGCACCGTTTCAAGTAGATGTCCTGGATGGGTGGGAGCACAATCCCACCCGCTGGAGGGCCTTCCGGTCGTGAACGGAACAATTATCGTACCGTGCCGTAATGCAACCGGTCAGAGGTCACACTCTCGATGGTGCAACGGTAATATTTGGAGACGACCCCGGGTGGCACGCCGAATTTCTACAGCCGCCTTAGGAAGTAGAGACACTGTTACGCTGTCTTGACTGTCTTGTTGTTGATCCATGTCAAGTCCTCTGTGATGTGGACGCTGAGGAACGTGTGGATCGACACACTCCTGGGAGGGGGGGCCCTGTGTTAAGAGTCAGTGTGCCGGAGGTGTCGTTGCCAATCCTCACAGCCATTGGTCGGCCCGTCAGGAAGTCCAGGATCCAGTTTCAGAAGGTAGTGTCCGGACCCAGGGCTCTGAGTTTGGTCTCGAGCTTGGAGGGAACTATAGTGTTTGAAGGCTGCACTGTAGTCAGTGAACAGCATTCTCACGTAGGGGTTCCTCTTGTCCAGATGGGTTAGGGCCGTGTGAATAGCGATGGAAACAGTCATCTGTTGTGCTTCTGTTGGAGCTGTAGGAAAACTGAAGTGGGTCCAGTGTGCCTGGTATGATGGCCTTGATGCGAATGAAAATAAATCATTAAAAGATTTCAAATAGTATTTGAAACCAGGTCTGACTGTATCTACACGGGTTGGCAGGTTCTATATACCTTCATCTCAATTCTATATACCTTCATCTCAATTCTATATACCTTCATCTCAATTCTATATACCTTCATCTCAATTCTATATACCTTCATCTCAATTCTATATACCTTCATCTCAATTCTATATACCTTCATCTCAATTCTATATACCTTCATCTCAATTCTATATACCTTCATCTCAATTCTATATACCTTCATCTCAATATGTCTGTTCTGTTGTCGTCTGTCCAGTGGTCAGTTACATTCACTAACACAGAATGGAAAATATCATTGGGGGAAATACTACATTTTAGTAATTTATGTAGCAACTTTTTTTTGACAGTTTATTTCCTTTTTGAAAGATTATTTATGCTATGTAATATTTTGTGTATTTTAAATATATGTATTATTTAATGCAAGTTGTGTTTTTGTTGTACGTATTCTATATCATGTTATATATATGTTTACCTCTGATTTGCACATGGATAATGGATTTGTCATGTACTATTTTTCAGCTAATTGTTTGTATTACTGTTGAATACTTCTGGATATATCAGAAGACACTTTAGTTGCAGACTGGTAGTGAGAAACAGAGAAACATAGAAACAGAATGCATGGCATGTGTAAACCTGCCATTCTTAAAACACAGAGGTACAGGTATCGGAGACTATCCATCTGAACTTTCCCCCAAACCACCTCCCGATCACAGACACACAGAATTACTGCCTCCCAGTGAGATCCCTTCTGATCAGCCAGTCAAGACAAGAGGGCCAGGGAAGGCTTCACGTGTGCATGTGTATGTTAGGGCTACCAGGGAGAAGGATGACTACCAGGGAGAAGGATGAAGGTAATGTTGTCAGTCTGATGTTGAAGAATTGTTCTACTCAGTTATATCACAATCACCAGCTGGGTGTTCTGTGTGCAAGGAGTTTTGAATATTTGTTTTATTTCCTGTGTTTACAACCACCAGGGTCGTAACCACCAAGGTCGTAACCACCAGGGTCGTAACCACCAAGGTCGTAACCACCAGGGTCGTAACTACCTGGGTCGTAACTACGAGGATCGTAACTACCAGGGTCGTTATCACCAGGGTCGTAACCACCAAGGTCGTAACCACCAGGGTCGTAACTACCTGGGTAGTAACCACCAGGGTTGTAACTACCAGGGTCGTAACCACCAGGGTTGTAACCACCAGGGTCGTAACTACCAGGGTCGTTATCACCAGGGTTGTAACCACCAGGGTTGTAACTACCAGGGTTGTAACTACCAGGGTCGTAACCACCAGGGTTGTAACCACCAGGGCCGTAACTACCAGGGTCGTAACTACCAGGGTCGTAACCACCAGGGTTGTAACTACCAGGGTCGTAACCACCAGGGTTGTAACTACCAGTAACCAGTGTTGTAACCAGGGTTGTAACGTTGTAACCACCAGGTCGTAACTACCAGGGTCATAACTACCAGGGTCGTAACTACCAGGGTTGTAACTACCAGGTCGTAACCACCAGGGTTGTAACTCACCAGGGTCGTAACTAGCAGGGTTGTAACTACCAGGGTCGTAACTACCAGGGTTGTAACTACCAGGGTCGTAACCACCAGGGTTGTAACTACCAGGGTCGTAACCACCAGGGTTGTAACTACCAGGGTCGCTATCACCAGTGTTGTAACTACCAGGGTTGTAACTACCGGGGTTGTAACCACCAAGGTCGTAACTACCAGGGTTGTAACTACCAGGGTCGTAACTACCAGGTCCATTCTCTCTTGCTCTGTGACTCCTCTGAACCCTGTATACAAAACCAACACCCCGTATAAACTGCCATGAGGCTGAACAACAATGCATTGTGCGCTTTACCTTGTGTAAACAACTTATTTTTGTTTGCTCTCCTCTACTATGTGAAATCAACAGCCTATAGATAGCACTAGCAGTGTGTGGGTAAAATCACTGGACAAGCTGAGCCCGTCAAAAATCCATATTAAAACCTATATTGTGATAATTTCTCTATACTCATTAGTTCATACGCCACCATGACAGACAATAAGACCGTGACAACAAAAAGACAACTGTCTCACAGTGGCCGAATAAATTTGACTGAACATGCAGTACCAATCAAAAGTTTGGACACTCCTACTCATTCAATGGTTTTTCTTTATGTGTTTTACCTTTTTCTACATTGTAGAATAATAGTGACTACATCAAAACTATGAAGTAACACATGTGAAATAATGTAGTAACCAAAAAGTGTTAAACAAATCAAAATATAGTTTATACTTGAGATTCTTCAAAGTAGCCACCTTTTGCCTTGATGACAGCTTTAAACACGCTTGGCATTCTCTCAATCAACTTCACCTGGAATGCTTTTCCAAAAGTCTTAAAGGAGTTCCCACATATGCTGAGCACTTGTTGTCTACTTTTCCTTCACTCTGTGGTCCAACTTATCCCAAACCATCTCAATTGGGTTGAGTTCGGTTGATTGTGGAGGCCAGGTCATCTGATGCAGCACTCCATCACTCTCCTTCTTGGTCAAATAGCCCTTACACAGCCTGTAGGTGTGTTGGGTCATTGTCCTGTTGAAAAACAAATGATAGTCCCATTAAGCACAGACCAGATGGGATGGCGTATCACTTCAGAATGCTGTAGTAGCCATGCTAGTTAAGTGCGCCTTGAATTCTAAATAAATCACTGACAGTGTCACCAGCAAATCACCCCCACACCATAACACCTCCTCCTCCAAGCTTTACAGTGGGAAATAAACATGCAGAGATCATCCGTTCACCCACACCACATCTCACAAAGACATAACACCTCCTCCTCCAAGCTTTACAGTGGGAAATAAACATGCAGAGATCATCCGTTCACCCACACCGCATCTCACAAAGACATAACACCTCCTCCTCCAAGCTTTACAGTGGGAAATAAACATGCAGAGATCATCCATTCACCCACACCGCATCTCACAAAGACATAACACCTCCTCCTCCAAGCTTTACAGTGGGAAATA